>NW_024541099.1:0-9136 GCF_016647625.1 Suillus subalutaceus
TGCATGGTTATTTGGATGAAACTAATATGCTTACAAGCCGGAGGGACGAATGAGCTCCTTCCGCACCAATCTCACGAAGCTCACACATCAAATTGTTGTATCGCATTTTGGACTGCAGAAAGGCTGCGCTGACAAGGTAGAAGACCTTCTAAGAGTCACAAGTATATTTTTCCAACCGACGCCAAGGTCTGTTTAGTATTTGGTTATCTCTCTCTTCGTTTTGTCTGATTCTCATCTACTACCCAGGGTAGGGTCCTCGGGACCAACCATTTTGTGATGAGGCTACCATTGACACCATCCGATTGACATTCTTTGATGGCGAGGACTCGTTTGGCGCTCAGTGCCGTGATGATTTTGTTTCTGTCTTAGATGAAAACGACGAGCCCGAGCTACCTGTGGCTATGGTGTGTTTGATTGCAACTATGGTAGGCACCGGCCGTGATACTGTTTCAAACTCTGTATACTATACTGACTACATAACATTCTCCACAGATTTATGCAATATTGAAGGATTGGAGTAGCGGCAACCCGCCTTCAAGTGCACAAGTCAAATCGTTCAATGCCTCCTCCCACGTTGCGTTTACAAGGCTCACCAAGCGACTCTCACACGCATCTTTGATGGTAGTAGAAAGAAGTACCATGCGCTGATGGCACGACTTTACAAGGCAGTTAGGGTGTATCTTGCTTGCGCTATTTTTCATTGTTGGCCACTCTGACTAACTCAACACTAGTGCAATCGACAACTCAACGTCCACTGGCTCATCAAGCACTTGCGACTATCTTGATCTCAACGCAATGGTTGAAGAATAAATCAAGCTATGAATATGGCACCAAGTCAGTTACTTCTCTACATCTGATGCATCATTTGTACATACTGATACCCATGCTTAGTTCGAGTTCACTGATATTTT
This sequence comes from Suillus subalutaceus, assembly GCF_016647625.1. Classification (NCBI taxonomy): domain Eukaryota; kingdom Fungi; phylum Basidiomycota; class Agaricomycetes; order Boletales; family Suillaceae; genus Suillus; species Suillus subalutaceus. The sequence continues at coordinate 912 of NW_024541099.1, forward strand.
CTTTTCTTTTCACGTCTGTTGATGGTGATGTTTCGTTTAATTATGATTTAATCGATGTTCATGTATGTCGACTTCGACTGAATCCAAGATAATTTGATGGTATTCGGGGAAAATTTGAAAGAAATTCGAAGTAATTCGAAGTAACTGTGACTGAGCTTGAGAAATCAGGTCGTACTCGATTTCACTGAAATTACGCGGGATTCTCAAAAAAATTCTGAAATTACCTTGTTTTTGTGAAGGAGCTTTTCCCTGATGTTTACCATAACATAGCGAGAAGACATTGCCATGTTGCCAGACGGAAGTCAAATTAGAGACGAAGCTCTTGAGGTGTGAGGATCACCGCGGCCCCTTAGCATTGCATGTATACAAGGGAATGTCTACCCCAACATTGGTCATCGAACCTAAGGGCAGTGTGTCATGCATCACACCCCCCCTGCGAACCTTCGAACCTAAGGTTCATTTGGTCACACCCAGATAGGGTCGAACCTAGGTGTGTATCTCAACAGTAGTACGTACCTCCATAGCTGATTTCTCGAGGATATCCTATGGTGCCGATCACTTAGAGGCCGCTACTTTTGTGCAAAATTCTCACCTCCTTCAAAAAAAATCAGATTTTTATATCCTCTTGTAGAAATGATCCTTTTGATGAGTAGAGTAAAACTACTAGAAGAATTTTTAATTGGATCAAATTTGAGCGAGATATTTTGTACAAAAGCATCAATTTGGCCACATATAGAATTACGAGCGCCTGTCAGTCAAAAGTACATGCCAATGTCTTGGGAACGCGTCTATGTGACTTATACTTAGTAGAACTAAATTGCTTGACCTGAAATTGAGCATCTTTCGTCTGTCCGATATGCCTCCATCCACCAGTACATGTAGTGCTGCCGCAGTTCAGTCCCGAACCTAGGTTCGAACCTGAACTTTTGCGAATGGAACCACCGTTCGGTCAGTAGTTCGACATACGATACAGGACCGAACCTTACATAGGTTCTTCGTTCGGGTGGTCTCGGATGGACGTCGGACCCGTTCAGACGAGTCTGAACCGGTCTGAACCCATCATTAGAGTTGCAGGTTTGTTGCTTCTGTTCTGCGACTCCTCAGGTTCGTCGAAAGATGCTCACTGTTGACACCCAGTGAGAAACGGTCCTAGCTGTATCGACGGAAAACGACCGAAATATCGCGACAATATTTGCATCGATTTGCGGAGACGGATGAGACTTATATGATATTTTCAGCGACTCGCATCGAGCGAGATATTGCAGAATCAAGCGTGTTTGCGTAGCGTAGATTCTAGTATATTGTAGTAGCTCCCAATTGACCTTTTGCATATTCGCACATCAACCCAAATCGACCAAAAACAATTGTATTGCGAAAAAATTACAAATGCAATAAAAGTGTACTCTATATACCACTGGCAACCCCCACCCATGCGCCAGGATGACGTAGCCCACCAGCTTCTGGTACATGGGAGTCCTTAACTGAAACAAATCATTGTTAGATGTGCTTGCCAGGCAAGCAGACAGTACTTACAATGACAACTGCCTCGTTCTCGTGTTTCTACGGCAATAGATATCAGTTGAAGTATATTGGGTAGCTTTTAATGGAACTTACCAATCGATTGTCTTGTAACGGTGTATCTGTTGAAGCCGCTGGACGTGTCGATAATCGGGACAATGGTAGTGAGCTAGCGATGATGTAAAACAGTCAGTGAATGAACCTGACAATGTCAGATAACTCACAATGTTCGAAATGTGTGCATATATGCGCTGTAAATAGCACTTACTTGGATGACTACGGTCGAGTGGGTGGGATCAGCAGATGGATTAGGCCGTGAAAAGGTCTAGTACTTATCTTGTTAGTGCAGTGGCTATGCGAGAAAATCATGCATCAGATGGTACCAGGATGGTTGAGGTCAACAGCGAGATTTGCTGAGAGGAGGACGAGATGATGGAAGGGAAGAAGAAAGCTGAGGTGAACCGAGTATGGATGGAATGTCCCAATATATATCATAAGTGGTCCACTGCATATCGACGTCATCGCATGAAGTGATGGTGCGTGCGCAGCTGATGCGCAAGAATGTTCAAACATTCAAATATTGAGCAAAGTCAAGTCAAAGTTGAAAAAATTTCAGCATGTTCAACCAATGTTCAACGGATCTTTGCTCAATGGATCAACCGCACTTTTTAATTTATTGATTTGCGTAGTTATCGCAATATTATTGGTATATAACTAATATTTTCGTTGTTTGCCGTAGATATGGCTAGGACCGTTTTTCACTGGGGTTGATATATCAGTAAGTTTACCGGTGAAATTATCACCGGTGCAATCATCACTGGCGCAATCATCACCGGCACTATCATCACCGATGCAATTGATCAGAGTGGATATTCATATCTCATTCTGGTCTTACGCAGAACATCAGCAAAGGATAAAAGGGTGGGGTGCGTCCAAGGTTAGCTCATTCATCAAAACATGTTGAACTCTGCAGTTAATGCTAATGGTGTTTTGAAGGATGTGTCCGAAATCAAATGGTATCATGATCCTGACGATGACATGCCCATCTCGCCCCATCCTGAACACATTCTCATTTTGACGACACTCTTACTTTCATCATGCAGCCCTCGACCCTAACTACAAATTTGCCTACGCTAAGGCAAAATGGGCGTCTCAAGACTTTGCTGATGGAGTGAAACAGCTCGAAGATGTGGTAAGTCCATGGGTATCTCAATAAATTGTCTGCGCACTAACTTAGTATCTAGTTTGATCAGTATTATTGTGCCCCTCCTTCATCTGCTGCGACGACACATTCTGCTACACCATCCCTCTCACGCCAAGGTTCCTACGGCCAGAGCTGGGATGCGCGATGCAATCAAAGCTCGTGTCTCACATGACGCAGCTCGTCAAAGGCCTCGTCGGGAATTGGAGGACTACTTAGCTGCACCACTGGAGGATGTTGAGAATGTAGTCGCGTGGTGGGGTGTAAGCTCATATCCTTAATATTCCGTGTAACTTGAAGCTGACAATTATTTTTTTAAAGCATCACTTGGTTCAGTATCCCACTGTTGCTCGCATCGCTGTAGAGACTCGATCCTGGGTAGCCTCACAATGGCACATATTGCAACATAGGTCAAGTCTACAGTATCATGCATGTAACACGACACTTGCGCGATAAACGCGATGTTCGCGCGACGCGCGCGACATAGGTGACACTTCCGCGACATAGGCGACACTTCCGCGACTTGCGCGCGCTTTAGGCGAATTTTCCCGCGCCTAAGCGCTATAGGGCGCCTGACTTCCCACTGTGTTTTCCCATGTCCAACCAAGTTCCCAGGTATGCATTTCTCCATTTATCATTTATTTCAACATCGTACCATGTTTATTTTCACTTGGTACACATTTTTCATTACACATTTTTTTACTGGACACAACACACATTACCACAGACCACCACCATCATAGACAGTCACCATCTCCGAGTTTTTATTATGTTTTGAATAAATCATCGCAAGCCCTAGTAGCAGTTAGCTCTAGTGGCCATATCCGCATCAGTTGTCTTATCAGCATCTCAGTACACGTCTTAACATCTCACTATCGCTCGCATACCGCTTTCACCCAGTTCCGCTTTTCGACGCGCGACTTTCCCGCGCTTCGCGCGCCTATAGCGCCTTTGTTCCCGCGCTTTCGCCTTATCATGCGCTTTGCGCATTCCCCCTAGAGTTGACCAGTGGATATTTGCTTTCTCCGCTTCCCCTAAGGGATGAACATATCGCACTCATATTTTCCTCCCTTCAACAATTATATCAGCTGCACCCTCAGCTGAGTTGAAGATCCTTCATCGCAAAAGATTACCTCGCTATTCAGGGGTCTGCGGTAGCATCTGAACGGGCATTCTCAAGTGGCGGCATCACTGGCACCACACATTGCAACTGCTTGCTTCCAGAGACATTCGAGGCACTTCAACTGTTAAAAAGTGCGTACCATCAAGGCCATGTATCAGCAATGGTGCAGGCTGAGCTTCATCAGTAAATTCACACATTGCTTAACTTCCTTTTTTGTGACTTGCCGCCGGAGCCCCTTCAGTGACAAATCCCGTATTATACGGGTCACCCGACCTACATAATATCCCGTGTAATACGGGCCAGCGGATTATGGGCCGATGTTATGTATATTCCCGATGTTGACAGGTGGGCCAGGAGGCATATTATTTCCGATGGAGACGGGTGGGCCCATCTATGCTGATGTTATATATATCATCGACGATAGCGGATGGGCCGGGAGAAATATTATTATGGAGATGGGTGGGCCCATGTGGGTAATATGTAGAGTAGGATTGACATATATTATAGACCTGAGGAGAGATGTATAGCAAATAGTATTATATAGACGTGTGGGCCGACGTATTAGTATTATTTTGTAGACGGATGGGCTGAGGGAGCGGTGAAATATTTATTAGATAGACGGGTGGGCCGACGTGGGGTAATATCAGATAGACGGGTGGGCCGAGGGTGAGGGGAATTATTTATTACATAGACGGGTGGGCTGAGGGTGAGGTGAGTTATTTATTAGATAGACGGGTGGGCCGACGTGGGGTAATATCAGATAGATGGGTGGGCCGAGGGTGAGCGGAATTATTTATTACATAGACGGGTGGGCCGACGTGGGGTCATATTAGATAGACGGGTGGGCCGACGTGGGGAATTCTACATAGATGGGTGGGCCGACGTCGGGTAATATTAGATAGACGGGTGGGCCAAGGGTGAGGTGAATTATGTATTAGATAGACGGGTGGGCCCAGATACATATCATATAGACAGATAGGCCTAGGTATTGTACATTTTTACAAGTTTCGAGGCTCGAGTTAAGAAAATTCAAATTTAAGATGATATACATTTTTGTTGTCTTGAAATACCGAGACCCGAGACCCGAGATTCGGCACTTGGTAGTCGGTGAAATGAGTACAGAAATACATAAGATAATACACATTGTTCTCAGAAATCACAAGTTTCAAATGTTGATTTGTAAATCACGAGTCACAAGTCTCGAGACTCGAATCACCGAGTACTGAGTACTGAGAACCGAGTACTGACACCCGACACCCGGAATTCGGCACTCGGCATGCGAGACAAAAGATTGGAAACAAAACTCAAAATTCAAGACTTGAAAGTACTGACTACCGAATACCAAGTACCGAGTACTGAATCTCGGGACTCGGTACTCGGTATTCGGTACTCGACACGATGCTCAAAACTCGTAAAACTGTTTCGAATCACTGAGTACTGACTACCAAGTACCGAGTACCGAATCTCGGGTCTCGGTACTCGACACGATGCTCAAAACTCGTACAACTGTTTCGAATCACCGAGTACTGACTACCGAGTGCCAAGACCCGAGATTCGGTACTCGGGTCTCGGTACTCGACACGATGCTCAAAACTCGTAAAACTGTTTTGAATCACCGAGTACTGACTACCGAGTGCCGAGACCCGAGATTCGGTACTCGGTACTCGGTACTCGGTATTCGGTACTCGACACGATGCTCAAAAACTCGTAAAACTGTTTCGAATCACCGAGTACTGACTACCAAGTACCGAGTACCGAATCTCGGGTCTCGGTACTCGACACGATGCTCAAAACTCGTACAACTGTTTCGAATCACCGAGTACTGACTACCGAGCGAGACCCGAGATTCGGTACTCGGTACTCGGTAGTCAGTACTCGGTGATTCGAAACAGTTGTACGAGTTTTGAGCATCGTGTCGAGTACCGAGACCCGAGATTCGGTACTCGGTACTTGGTAGTCAGTACTCGGTGATTCGAAACAGTTTTACGAGTTTTGAGCATCGTGTCGAGTACCGAATACCGAGTACCGAGACCCGAGATTCGAGTGCTTTCGAGTTTCAAGTTTCAAGTTTCAAATCTGTCGTCTCAAGTCCCGAGTGCCGAATTCCGGGTCTCGGGACTCGGAACTCAGTGACTCAATCAATGGACTGGCAGAGGTTACATTCATTGAAAACTTGTATATACATCTATCACTATGCAATTATGTAGCCATGTCAACCTCCACAGAAGACTCTTCAACCTTCACCTCCACCTCAACATCCATGTTGCTGGAAGAGTCATATTCTGGGACAAGGTTGCTTGGATCACCTGGGTCCACAATTTCGCCAGACGCATCTGGATCCCCTGGATGAACAACTTGGTTGTAGTCGAACAGGAGACCCTCAATGGCAGAGGCATCCGGGAATGTCGGGGCTGCGGGTGTGGGAGCCATTGTTTCCATACTGAGATCAATCAGAGGAGGGAGTGCGGATTCTGGGGGGTGACATGGTGCGGGGGCCGGATTGATCAAGCAACAAGGATGTTGCAGGGGCAGGAGTGTCGGGAAGTGGGAATGAGGGGTGCCGGTCGATGATTTCGCGCCTAAGGCCTTCATGAAGGCGTTGCAGGGTGTCAATCTTACCATCCTGCTCTGCCACACGAGCCTCCAGAAGAGCGATTCGAGCTGCGCCATCTCGAATCGCAATGGACATGGCATGGAGATATGGCATGGGCACCCCAAGTGCTGCAGCAGGGACTGCCGACCTGGAAGACGGAAGGGCTACAAGGGAAAATGAAGGTCAGACGGTGATGAAAAACTCGGGTGACTTACGAGCTGGTGCAGGTGCGGGTGCAGGTGCAGGTGCAGGTGCAGGTGCAGGTGCAGGTGCAGGTGCAGGTGCAGGTGCAGGTGCAGGTGCAGGTGCCTTGACGGCAGTGATAGTTTTGCTGCGACCACATGTCTGGGTCTTGGGAGTGGTCACAGCAGTGACACCAGAAGTTCCGGCCCGGCCACGAGACTGACTGCGAGTTCAGGCCCTGGACTGGGAGGCAGGGGAAGCTTTGGAGGGGGCGGGAGTTTGGGATGCGGGGGGAGCCTTGGAGGGAGTCTTGGAGGAAGCCCTGGATGGTGTTCTGGACCTCGTCTTCCGGGTAGTAGAGGAAGAACGATCGCGAGGAGGCGGGGATCCCATAGTCGCGGGGGTGCACTTGATCTTCTTTGTTGTGCAGTAGACGCACGACATACATGGAGCCCCGGTCCTCTTGTCCGGCCGAGTTGCGCAAGGCCAGTTGTGCTTGTGGCAAGCATAGCATGGGTTGTTCTGTTGGTTTGTATTTGTGTATGGACACTTGAGAGATTTCAAAGTACTCACCGGTCCGGGAATGAGAATGTCAACTGGCAGGGATGACTGGGGGTGCCTGCACCGGAGGTTCGGGAGTGGGCTGGGAGGGCTCCACAACTGCTGCGTGACTGCCGGCAATCACCTGGTATAATGTAAGAGCACACACCCGAGTCCCGGACGCATAAATGACACTTACTGTGGCAGGGCCAAAGGGCTTCTTCTTGGGTACCCGGGGGCGAGGGAGGCAATCAGGCATCCTTTGCGACAATTGTGGAGAGCCGGGGAAGGACGACCTCCGGCACTCCACCCAAAGGTGGCTACACAAAATGAGAGACAATGAAAAAAATGAACAAGACGACATACCTGCATAACCGAGTCTTCATCATCTTCCGACTCCACGATGGCCTTGGACTTCACAACGCGAGCAGACCTCTGACGCTTGTGACTCTTCATCGCAGATTTCGGGGGTTGGGAGGAGGGTCCAGAAATCAAGGGGGACTTCCTCTTCTTACTCCCTTCTGCCTCGGGGTCTGGGTCAGCGAAGACGGCCTTACCTTTCCCCTTGTCCCCGGGACTCGGTGGTGGGGTTGGTGGAAGGGCCGGCGACATTGCCGGCAGGGATGGCTGGGAGGGAAGGTTGACAGGAATCGGACCTGTGGATGGGGGGGCAGCAGTTGGGAGATCGAAGGTCTGGTCGCCTAAGGCGTTCCAGGTGAGGACCTTGGGGTACCAGGCGTGCCTAAGAATGCGAGGATCGTCATACCCGATGGAGTGCCAGTCTGGCCAGACCTTGGGAACCATGTTGCGGATGCGCTGAGCTCTTTGGAGCACGAAATGATGAGGCCGGGAATAGGACCATCCCGGACCCATACTCCTTGGCTACATCAGACTACCAAGATGTTAGAGAAGAAAAAGCACCCAAACAAAATACATACCACAAGTGTAGCAACCTGTTTTCCCAAAGCCGAGTGGCTGGGACCCGGGGGAATCTGCCGGGCGGCACTGATGATGGCCATGATCTGGGCAGCGGATGCCTTGAGATGGGTCAAAGAGTGTCAAACTGG
>NW_024541100.1:0-9077 GCF_016647625.1 Suillus subalutaceus
TCATCCGGAAGTCCTCCAGCACTCAACCGAGTAGCCGCCTCCGGAAGTCCTTCGGACTTCGTCGGATTCCATCTGGACTTCATTCTGAAATTAAGGGCACGTACTCGGGTAAGGGGCACAGCGCACGAGCTGAGGCCAAGCCCTTCGGATCCGTCTACCCTTGAGCTACGGTCTTAACACGAGTCCCGGACGCATAAATGACACTTACTGTGGCAGGGCCAAAGGGCTTCTTCTTGGGTACCCGGGGCGAGCGAGGCGAATCAGGCGTCCTTGCGACAATTGTGGAGAGCCGGGAAGGCCAACCTCCGGCACTCCACCCCAAAGTTGGCTACACGAAAATGAGAGACAATGAAAAAATGGAACAAGACGACATACCTGTATAACCGAGTCTTCATCATCTTCCGACTCCACGATGGCCTTGGACTTCACAACGCGAGGCAGACCTCTGACGCTTGTGACTCTTCATCGCGGATTTCGGGGGTTGGGAGGAGAGTCCAGAAATCAAGGGGGACTTCCTCTTCTTACTCCCTTCTGCCTCGGGGTTCTGGGTCAGCGAAGACGGCCTTACCTTTCCCCTTGTCCCGGGACTCGGTGGTGGGGTTGGTGGAAGGGCCGGCGACATTGCCGGCAGGGATGGCTGGGGAGGAAGATTGACAGGAATCAGACCTGTGGATGGGGGGGCAGCAGTTGGAGATCGAAGGTCTGGTCGCCTAAGGCGTTCCAGGCGAGGACCTTGGGGTACCAGGCTGTGCCTCAGAATGCGAGGATCGTCATACCTGATGGAGTGCCAGTCTGGCCAGACCTTGGGAACCATGTTGCCGAATGCGCTGGAGCTCTTTGGAGCATGAAATGATGAGGCCGGGAATAGGACCATCCCCGGACCCATACTCCTTGGCTACATCAGACTACCAAGATGTTAGAGAAGAAAAAGCACCCAAACAAAATACATACCACAAGTGTAGCAACCTGTTTTCCCAAAGCCGAGTGGCTGGGACCCGGGGGAATATGCCGGGCGGCACTGATGATGGCCATGATCTGGGCAGCGGATGCCTTGAGATGGGTCAAAGAGTTGTCAACTGGAGTGGACATGATGAGTGGGTTGAGAGATTTAAAGATCTTGAAATCAGATTGAAATCAGTTATCAGAAAGATGAAGTTTCAAACAAACAAGACATTTGATGGGCGATCCACAAAATCAGTTTATTGTTTGTGTTTGTTTGGTCGTTGTTCAAATTTCGGCAATTGCCTGGCTTTGTGTTGAACTTCGAAGTTTTTTAGATCATCAGTCAATCAGTCCACCAATTCTCCACACATGAGTGCCCATCCAGCCGTTAGATTTAATGACCCACCTGGTGACCGACTATAATTCTATGGATGTCGGATGACTCATCTATGGGCCGGGCATCACTAGGTATGTTGTATTCTTATCATGCCTTATCTATTCACCGGGTATCCCTTAGATGACTTAGATGACTTATACCTCGGGCCGGATGATGACATAGAATATGATTCTATGTCATCCGGACCCCCGGATGCGTCGGCTGCAATACCCGGTATGACTATACATTACTGATGACCTGGGATCACCATGCATGCTAACTTCACCCTTGAAGATCAATCACATCCGGGTCAAGCTGATGATGCCAGCTGTCTCATTGATCCAGACTTGTACCTCGGGCCTGAGGATGATGTCATTGATGTTGATGAGTTGCTGGACTCTGCTGATCCTCCCACTTTTGCTCCGGCTACCTCAGAGGTGTCTATTTCATGTGGGTCCATTCATTCTGGACCATTATGGAGACTGATCTTATCTCCCAAGCCGACAAATCATCTACCGAACTCCCTGGCAGACCAGCCGGAGCTCAATATCGAGGATGTACGGTTGATGGTCCGGGAGCTCCATCCTTTTGGAAAATACCAACACCCAGAATGTGAGTATCTGAAAGCAGAGCAGTTATCTTTGAGCTAATCTTTCTGGAAGACCAATCCGTCCAAGATCGACTCCATGATTACAAACGCCGTACTGGAGGTCTTCCTGACCCTTCCATCCAACAACTAATCGAGGCCGAGCGTCCATTCCGAACTGCTTGGGCAGAAACATCCGACAAACTGAAAAAGCTGATGCAGACCTGCAGAGGTTGCAAAGAGTTGAACAGATGAGCATTGAAATGCTCAGGGTAGTAGATTCCATGATTGAACACTTTGAAGAACAACTGACCATGTAAATTACTGCATTGCAACCTGTGAATTTTCATTGACATCCCCACATCATGTACACTACCGAATTTTTCAATACATGTCCCCGGGTGTCGAACGGGACTCGATACACGATGGTCGGGATTCGATAATTGGGACTCAACACTCGGACTCGATAGTCGGGACTCAACACTCGGCACTCGATTTCGGGACTCGATGTTCGATGCTCGGGACTCGATGCTCAATAGTCGGGACTCGGTGTTTGACGAATCTCGGGGTTCGGGACTCGAGGTTCGATAGTCGGGATTCAATGTTTGTGACTCAATAGTCGGGACTCAATAGTCGGGACTCAATAATCGATATTGACTAGTGGGGACTCTGCATATCATATTAGGTCTGATATATGAAAGTTACACATTGACATGTAAATACAAGCAGGTAATGGCAGGCAGTGTAGTATCAGCCCATTACTTCTTTCCCCTTGCTCTCGTCACTCGAGTGCTTGTGTCCAATGGCTGCTGTGTTGACTTACTCCGGGTTGTCCTCGCCGATGGCTCAATCACCGCTTTCCTTCCCCGCATGTTCTTCAGCGCCGGCGACCTATTGACTCGTTCTGTTGCACCATCCTCCTGAACATTGCGAGTGACTCTCGCAGTCAGCCCAGTCAGGAGGTCGCCCATTCGCGATGTCAGCAGTGCACCAGTCTTCCCTGCATTGACCGGGCGAGGCTTTGGAATTGCATGTGGGACCGCTGTCCCTTCATGTGCTGTCGAAGGACCAGGCTCTGTTCTGGGTCTCTTTTGCGGGGATCTACCTTCCTCTGTGTCATCATCAGCATCATCCTCCATGTGATGAGTGTCGTCCTCGGGATTGCTCTCTGGATCACTCTCGTGATTGGCCTCGGGATCACTGTCAGTTTCGGTCGATGAATTCCGAGGCCTTCGGATCATAACTCGTCTGGCATTACGAGTCCGATGAGAAGGTGAATTTCCGGATACAACCGAGGCTACCATGTCCCCATCTCTGTTCCTCCATGCTTTGAACAGGAATGTTGGACCTTCGCCTTTCTCCTGCCGAGCATACCAGAAATTCAGTAAGGCGGTCGTGTCCCAATGTTGCAACTTCGAAGGCTCCTTCAAGTCCACATCCGCCGGAAGATATGTTCTTGCCACAAAGTCATCCTGACTTTGTACGATGGCGCTCCATGGCACAACTGCCTTGACAATCCCAGAACAGATACCTGTATAAATGCATTCAACAAATGTTCGGGTGTTGCGACGACGGACTCACGATAGTGCGATGTGAGAAATGCTCTGACGATGGCTTTCTTCTCCTCGAAGTTTCGTCTCGGTGATGTCAGGAAGCACCGGCATCCCATCCCCATCAATTTCGAGTTCGAAAGCAGGCTTCCTGATTCTCTTTCGACCTCCATTCACCTGTCGCCCACCATCTCGTGCCCCAGCACCTATCATGACAAAGATCAACCAATTCATTCCAGTAGCCAGAGATCAAACACTCACCGAATTGTTCCTGCGCGTACTCCTGCCAAACTGGCTCGATGTCCTCCCAGTCCTTCGTCTTCATGAAACTTTCCCCATCTCCTAATGCCTCGTTATCATCGTGCCTGCATGAAATGTATTGAGATCGAAGATCTGCGATGACAAAATTGACTTACATCCCGAACAGCACCTCTCCCTGTTCATTCTTCCATGCCGACATCACAAACACTCTCATCCCGCATTGCCTCCACATCTCCTTCGAAAAGTGCTCCATATACGCCGGTCCCTTCTTACGAGCCACTTGTGCTTGTATCTCGGGAGGAGGAAAGTTGCTGGACCATTCTTCAGCCGTGTCTTTCGCCTTCTCCAACTCATCATCGGACAATTCAGCCATGACTCTTTTTACAGCCGCCTGATAATGCTTGAACATACCGGGACCTCCTGGCTTTGCCCCGGACTCGTCCTCAATCCTCTTCAGCACCTCCTCCCGTTTCTGCTGGTAGATCACCTGCCTAGGAGTCCATTTCCTCCCATACTTTATCATGTCCTTCCTCTCCTTCTTTTTCTGGTTGTTGAACAACCATGTCTTGTACATCTGAGAGTTCATGGAAGAATAAGATGTTAAAATTTTAGTTTTGAATGAAGCAAGGATGAATCACCTGCTTCCTCTTCTTCCATTGTGCTTGGTCGACCTTGGGAGCAAATAGCCTGGCAGCCCTAGCTATGGCAGTGAAAACTGCCCTCTTCTCAATCCTTTTCGCCGAAGTCCACTCAGGAAGGTAGTTCTTCAACTCCGAAATTTCGTTATCCGTGAGCTTCTGTGTCTGTGGTTGACGCGCCCTATGTCTTCCAGAAGTGGAAGTCAACTGAGTGGAATGACCTGATCTTGCCATTGTGAATGAGATTGCAGAAAGGGCTGAGGATGAGCAAGGTGGAAGTAATAACGGTGACAAGTTCAACTTTGAGCAAAGCCTAACAGTTGGTTAATCGACCCATAGTGGACGCAATTCCATTATTGGAAATGAATTTGTAATGACGCATCAAGCCCGCATAAGATCACATTGCAATAACAATTTATTCGCATTCCTGAGCTCGTGCTTTGCTTGCAGCCTTAGAAAATAACATGAAGATAGGTAGATGCACCCCACTGCAAAGATCCCACAGGGTAGAAGCAAGGGGAAGCAGAGGTAGGAAAATTTGGGTCAAGGTCCCACTTGCAAGCACAAAAAGACGTGCATACAGGTCCATGCCTAGCTCTCCCCCAGAATCACCAACACTTCGGCCTGTTGAGGCACCACCTCTTTGGGAAGACATTCCTGACAATACTTACGAGCAAGACCAAGCCTCATTTGAGCCTTTGCAACTCCCAAAAACCATGGCAAGTTCATGTAAAATGTTGCATTGCAATTCAAATGATAGCTAAGTATAACAAATCCAGAGTCAGAATGACTACCTCAGGCAATGGCTGCCAAGGCAGAAATCATATCTGCATCACCTCCTGGATCGAGAAGCTCCACCAGAAGATAGGAGATGCGTCGTCTGCGACCAGGATGGGGTCTACAAATGTCAAGATTGTCTTGGGGAGCCACTCTATTGCACTGGCTGTTGCAGAAGTCAACATCTTTGCAATCCCTTCCATTGGATCAGTCAATGGAATGGTCAATTCTTTGAGCAAAGTTGTCTCGCTCACGTCGGACTCGTCATACACCTCGGTCATGAGGGCAAACAATGTCCGGTACTTACGGATAGGTGGGACTTGTTCGAAGAAGACGAACCGGAAGACCAGCTTGAGCCTGAAGATCTACCATCTGTGTCGGGACCCGAGTTCCAGCCGAAGGAAAACACCATGGTCATCATTGACAAGTCCGGAGTTCATCGCCTCCGGGTTCGATGCTGCGATTGTCCAAATGCCATGAGTCCAGACCTTCAAATGTTTCGACATGGATTTTTCCCCGCTTCATTTAACAAGCCGAAGACTTTATTCACCTTCAGGGTTCTCGATGATTTTCTATTGGACAACCTTGAATGTGGGACCTCGGCGATGAACTATTACAGCAAGCTCCGGCGAATGACCTCGAGGATGTTTCCACACCTTGTACCGGTAATGCCATGTCTCTCTCATCTAAAGGACATTATATTGACAAGGCATGGGGCAAGGACCGATACCGAGAGCTCATGAGAGTCGCCCGACAGTGGAGGCAGTTGAAGACGATGAAATGGCATGGCTTCGGCCATTGTTCCGACAGCCCGAATGCAGGAGATCTCGCATTATTTTGCCCGGCATGTCCTCAGCCTGGGATTAATGTGTCCTTCTCAGGGGATGAATCACTTGATGAGTGAGTCTTCCTCGATACCGAAGTCACCTCAGCGATAATAACAACTCCAAGGTGGAAATACACCCGGTCATTTGTTATGGATGGAAATTTCAAAGCTGAACACCTGCATCCCATGAAGCCATTTGATGAAGTTTGGCTGTCAGATGGGTTGGGATTCATGGTGGGAAAGGACAGGTATAACACGCATCTTGCAGAGGCTGCCGACACTTTAGAAAAATCAAGCTGCAACAATCACCGGGCAGTAAATCAAGCAAATGCGGCTCGGCACAAGCTGGAATCCACGGGCATCGGGGGAGTAGCCTGTGCGAGACACGGTTGCTTTGTTCCTCACTCGATGGTAGATTTTCAGAAAGGCGAAAGGCAAGCCGACCCAGCCATTCGATATTCACGAGTTAACCATGCATCATTCGCAGACAAATGAACATGGACTATGCCCTTTGTGAGGCTGCCCGGCACAACATGGAAGGCATCACCAGGGCGGTCACCTTCTATGATATCAACTGTCAATACAACAAGCACTTTCGGGTTCGGGTGGATCGAAGCCGATTTCTCGAAATGGTTCCGGAATTGACCATCATTCCCGGAATCGGGTTGTGGCACATCCACGGACATCAGGACAGCTGCTATGTCCGATATGCGTCGAATTTTATCGAAGGCATCGGTCGGATTGATGGAGAGATCATGGAGACCCTATGGTCACGTCTCAACCTGATTTCCCCTGCTGCTCGGGGAATGTCATCCCCGCATCGAAAGGAATGTCTCGATTATCAGATGAATGATTCCAATTTCTGCAAGATGATCCGCATGAAAAGGACCCTTTGCCGAAAATACAAGCAGGCGAAGAATGGCATTGCCGAAAGTGAAAAGGCTTTCGACATACTCAATGAAGCAGCACCCGGCGATTCAAAGACAGAGTGGCTAGCCAGCGAGAGGATCGCTCAGTCCAGCAGAATAAATAATCCTGCGGCTATGGATGTATATGAGATTAATATCAAGAAGGGTTAGTTGACTTTGTCTCCATCAAAGTCTGATTAATTTTGCATTCAGCACCGAGCAAAAAGGAGATCGAGCTTAGGCTACTAGAGGAGGGTAATGCCCGAAATGCAGCACCTGCTCGCAGGTCTGTGGCGACATGGATATCAATGGGGTTGGCGATTGAAGAGGCTCAAATCGCATTGCTCATCGAGGTCCGAAGGATTGGTAGAAGAACTACCGAGACACAGAAGTTAGACATCGCCCGGCAACGCGATCGTCTCCAAGGCCAGATAGATGGATTCACTCGGTCTGCTATTACGCATCTCGGAGAGGGATTTGATGCAGATGATGATCCTGAAGACTTGTACTTGGACATTCTTGATGATCTCGATGATGACTTGGCAGACTTCACCGAGACATCTGACACATGGGCAAACTCCCCTGAGCTCACTGTAATCCCATTGCCATCAAACCTCGGGGTAGATCGATGCAGACGCTGTATGGCAGACGATCTCATTCCGCTGGAGATGTCTCTTCGTGAAGGGCAGGCCAATGACTCCCTTCACAACCTCCGAATTCACTTGTGCAACAAGGCGATTCTGTTTCGAACAACAGTTAGGCAAGCCAAATCCCAGGCCCTGAAAACTCGAGCTTGGTCCCAGGTGACGTCGGTGCAGCAGGCGGTGTCCCTCCATGCCAGTATATATACGAAGACGAGGAAGCAAATGATGCAACTGGAGCCAGGGCAAGACCAGGTTCAGAAATACAACCCCTGCTTCGAGAGCAACTCAAAATCAGCACTGCCGTCGGCGATCCAAATGCCCGAGGTCAGCGAAACGAGTCCCTCGCTTGGTTCTGGTCAGTCGAAGTCGACCTTGGGGGTCCCAATCACTCGTGGAATGAGGAATGTGAGTTCGGGCATGCTTGATGTGTCCCGCGCTCAGCTGACAGAGTCATCCGAAGTTTACCGAGTTCATTGGCTCCGGGCAAAGGCACTACGGGATCGATGGAAGGAAGAAATGATGTTGGTCCAATTGGAGATGGATTGGACATGTAACTTTTTCTTGTGGAAAGCAACCCAATGGGGTGACAGGATGCGGGAATCATTGGTGAAACACCTTCCGGGTCATGCATGCTACTCGGGAAGGCAATCCCAAATGTATTCATTGCTGGCACAGGATGCCCAGGCAGCATTTCAAGACCTGAAGACCGGGTTTATAGATGCTCGAGATGAATGAATTTTTTTTGCCAACGATATGAAACAGCTACTTTGACCCAAACATTTTAGTCCCGGGAAATTGGCCGGGTCGACCCATGTCGGAGTTTTGAAATTTTTATCAGTCAACCAGTGGCTCATATCTTGACCTCCGAACCAACTGCCATTGTCATTGTCATTTCCAGCTTCATAATCCTGCATTAACCATGTCTGTATTGCATACTCCCCCAACATCCCCTTCTAATTCTCAGACTTCCGGCAATGGGTTCCGACCCCTCACACTCACTCAGGCAGATATTGCAGCTACAATGTCAATGGCTGCATCTTCGCATCCGAGCGTCCATCTCTCAATATCAGATGGAGGCTGCCCACAACCCAGGAGCCATCTGCTACTCGGATCACGCACTTTAAAGCCGGGCTGCAATGGGAGATAGCTGTAAGAGGCTGATGACTGTGGTGGTCAATGCTGACATTTCCAACAGACTTTGTGACTCCCATCCTGCAGTACTCAGCTGCAAGGAACATCATTTCGGTTGTTCCGAGCCCGGTTGCTCATATTCTTCAGTTGATTCCCGAGCTCACCTGGAACATGGTTCCGGACCACATCTTTTCATCCCACCTATGCCAGTTTCAAGACGTTGCAGATCTGGGGGATCCCTCCCGCATTGTATCCACCTATGGTACTCCATGGTGGACCGGATCAACTGCCATCCCGAACGAATTATGGCCATGGGATCAGGTATTCGCTAATTGTGTCTGTCACTACCAGCATTGGCTAGTAAGACTTTACAGAATTTCCTTGAGTGATGACTAATCCTTTCTAGTCTGGCGTTGAGGACGAACGTCTTGTTGTTCC
>NW_024541101.1:0-9051 GCF_016647625.1 Suillus subalutaceus
CAGGCCAGCGAAAAATCGTAAGTTTTGTTTTTCCTTCTCACTGTGTATTGCACCTGACGTATCTCCCTACAGGCAACCAAGGCAAGGCGCACTTTCAAACAGCTTGTTCATGAGCATAATGTCACGAATTCCAAATACAAACCATTATTCTTTTCTTAAACAACTCGTAAGACACCCGTTAAGCCGCCCGTCACAAGCGCCTACCGTTAGCGCTCAGTCAGCGTCTAACCTATAACCTTTCCAAACCCTAACCCGAAACTTCTCTATTCCATTAGCGCCCACTACTTCTATATCCGATATTCCTGATTTCGACTTTCCTTACTCAAGCAGTTAAGTCACGTGACTCTAGAACCTTCGAGAACCCCTGTACAGCCATCACACGTTCCATGAATCATAGTGTAGTTCTTTTAGAACATCGTACGATTCGCTTTACTATTTAATGTTGGCTAGTTAGTTCAGATTCAGATTCAGTCTCCGCTTCAATATGTGTATATAGGCAGCTCGTTGTAGTCAGTAGTAGTCTTCAGTTCAAACCTCTTTTGTATAGCTTACTGCTAGCAATCCTAAGACGTCCTGCTATCCTCTCTTCTTTGTTAGATAACCTTAGTTTGAGTCCTAGTCTCTGCCCCAGCGTTAATTCGTTTAAAGGGTTGTGACACATAAGGACGAGTACCACAACCTTTCAAAGGACGAGCGGGCAGATCTACTTAAAGAGTATGCCGACTGGTCATTAACAAAGGCTACTGGTGTGCGCGCCTCCACCAAATCGAAGGTCAACGATATCACTCAAACACTCAAGGCAAGGCTGTCGAATTGAGGTTTGCGTCCCCCCCTCTGAATTTTCTTTGGCTCATACATGGTTTAAAATAGCTTAAAAGTCTGCAATGTCGTACAGGCGCAGAAAGCATATTCTATACCACGCGCGGTGTCTTAATAACCGAGGGTCTTATAAATACGTGTAAGAATGTAATGACACCACAATTACACTGGATAAGACTTCTTGCCAGTCCTCGATTAACACGGTCTACGACTTTTCTTCTTTCGTGGTAGATAACGTGTGAGTTCTTGGGAGGCTCGCTAAACCAATCAGTCAGATTAACTTAGCCGGAGCTTTATTATCTCTGATTGAAACTATGGGATTGTCTAGGATATACCGTCTAGACACTTGAACTGGTTTCCTGAATATACGGTTAACTGTTGAGAAGCTGGTCTCAAATGTGACTGTGGACCAAAGCTCGTGTTGGTCAATATACAAATACCTGGTGAGAACGCTGGTCTCACAAATAACAACAATGACCAAAGCTCGTGTTGGTCAGTATACAAATACCTGGTGAGAACGCTGGTCTCACAAATAACAACGGTGACCAAAGCTCGTGTTGGTCAGTAAACACTACGTGGTGAGAACACTGGTCTCACAAAACTGGGTTTCTATCACGAGAAACTTACGTAATCTCAAGGGAAACACTTTCCCTGCACTTGCCTGGACAGTTCTTACAAAGGAAATGGGCTTTGTAAGCAGCAATTTGTTCAGACTGAAGCTTCTTAGGTGAGAGTTCAATTTGCTCAAGGGGATTCTTGAATGCAACAAGTGGGAGATCTATTTTTTTGGGGGAGAATGGGCTCTCCTTATATACATTTTGTGTGGGAATATTATGTAAGTAAAAAGGTGATGTAATGACTTCAGAATGTGAGAAGAATATTCCAAAAACTGGAGCAGAATGTTCTAGCAGGTGCAAAAGAACATTCCAGAATATTCATGGTGGGATAATGACATCATTCTGAGTCACTATGAGTCACTATGAGTCATTATGAGTCATTGGAATGTTCTAGCAAATTCCATGGAACATGACATCATTATGACATCACTATGATATCATATCTTTCAACCAAAATACCTGCAGGAGTGTAGGTGAAGTCCTATGACATCATTATGACATCATACCCTGTAGGTACAATTTTATGAAGCATCTGATTAGTCAGAGCATCCTAATAGAAAAGTAAAGTAAAGAAACACTAGAGAAAACAACTCAGAAATAATGGAACAAATAATAGTACACAATACGCGGGCTTTTTAGATAGGTTTTTGTTAGGCTTTGAACTTTTCTCTATGGGTTTCTCTAGCCAAAGTGAATAAGCCAAATGAAAGGCAATACCTTAACCTTCATTTTGCTTCTCATATCAACTAGGTCATTATGTGATTCCCATCTCACATATGACTTTTCTTCAAAACATGGTGGATTCATGAATCACTGAGGGAAAACTGAAACTATTGGACCAAGGTTTGATACCAAGGTATGGGTTGACTAGTCTGAGGACTAAGCTAACAGACTTTGTCTTTTAGGGGGATACCTAGTAGTCATGTCCATGCATGATTCCCAAATCATGCAGGACAGCGGGTCGACTGATCCCCCTTCAAAGCATAGCCTTTGCGACTGAAGGCGTTCAGGACTTCATGCCATCTGTGATGGGCGTCAACAATCAAGATCTACTTGGTAAGATGGAAGGCTTTGCGGTTCAAGGTGTGAAAGGTGCGAGTTGCTGCTTTTTTTCGATAGAACTCTAACTTATTTACAACAAAACCAGGTGCTGCACAAAATCACCAAGAGCATGTGTCTCAAGCACAGGCAGCCATCCGCAATATTATCAACAGTACTCTTCGTAAGTCCCTCCTCCCATTCTGTATGATGTATAACTAATTTACTGCTATACAGGTCAGATCACTGGCAACCCTGACGCCAACATGCAATGGGCACTTTATTTCCGGAACGTTGTCCAATCTACCAAGTCATGATAGAGGGGTGGCCTGACAATATTCCGTTCGCCAACCTTAGCCAAGTGTCTAGCGCCCTCCCAGAGGACAGGCTCTTCCGGAGGTGGAAGTCGGGTGTGGACGCACTGGAAGACTTTAACGGACGAGGAATTCGAGAAAGTTCTCCAGGAGCACAATGATAAACTCGACCATGGCGAGATCCACGACCATAGACGACGGACTCGATCTGACAAGGGTAAGAAACGAAAGAAGCCCACAGCCATGGATTCTAGCTTGCACGGCCGCAAGAAGTATAAGAGTGCAGCTACTGTCGAAGACAGTGATAAGGAGAATGACGCTGAGGAAGAAGACAATGACGAGCATGAGGCTCGTGGCCAGTCCTCCGCACCCTCTGGCGCACCCTCTTGTCATGCTTCCAATGCCACTCCAGCACCCTCTGGCGCACCCTCTCACACACCCTCTGGTGCACCTCTGGCACCCTCTCGTCAGCTGTCTGACACTACTTCCAATGCCACTCCCACACCTCATGTGTCTCGTGATACTCGCTTCTCCACACCCTCTCCTCACTTCAGCAATGATTCTGACACTAATAGTGCTCTCCTGGACTGTGATGCTATGTTGGATAGGTTAGGCGAAATCTTTGGATCTACACATCAAGATGAAACAACGATGTCTATGATTGCACCATGATCTACTAGACTTGACTCCTCTACTCCACACGACTTCACCAATTTCAACATTTTTGGTACTTCATTCTGACCCTTTGAACCTTCTACTAGACTCGACTCCTCTACTCCACAAAATTTTCGAATCTTTCACTTCTCATGACTCCACAAATTTGGTACTTCATTCTGACCCTTTGAACCTTCTACTAGACTCGACTCCTCTACTCCACAAAATTTTCGAATCTTTCACTTCTAGATGTTTGGTTCTATGTTCCGACTCTTACATTTTGTCTTCCAGAAATCAAATATTGTTCAGGCATGTGATAGGGAGGGAAGATGCTTCACTTGATGCTATTGACTTCGTGAAACTATACAAGTGTATGATAACAGCAACTCCAGTAGGCTACTCGAACTTGCAAATGTCCACTACACCATGTTGTCTCGACCGTCTTGCAGTACTAAGCTGACACTGGGGAGACGAAGATTTAAGAGCAAGCAATGGTGATATAATTTTCTATGCACAAGGCCTTTCAGCCTGGAAGTCCCTGTCCCGCACGGCATGATGGACAGAGTGATCTAAGGGTGGCGAGAATGAGAAGGGTGGTGTGCAGGTAGGTATAAGACATGAACTAGGAAGATGGCAGGAGCACAGTGTGCTGAAAAAGACGAGGATGGCATGCAGGTGGGTCCAGGGCAGGAACTAGGAAGATGGTGGCAGCACAGGGTGCTGAAAAGATGAGGATGGCATACAGGTAGGTACAGGGCAGGAACTAGGAAGATGGTGGCAGCACAGGGTGCTGAAAAAGACGAGGATGGTGTGCAGGTAGGTACACAGCAGGAAATAGGAAGATGGTGGGAGCGCAGGGTGCTGAAAAAGACGAGGATGACGTGCAGGTAGGTACGGGCAGGAACTAGGAAGATGGCGGGAG
Organism: Suillus subalutaceus; assembly: GCF_016647625.1. Classification (NCBI taxonomy): domain Eukaryota; kingdom Fungi; phylum Basidiomycota; class Agaricomycetes; order Boletales; family Suillaceae; genus Suillus; species Suillus subalutaceus. The sequence continues at coordinate 4,365 of NW_024541101.1, forward strand.
CGCAGGGTGGGGGAATGAGGAGGATGGCACGCAGGTGGGTACAGAGCAGGTCTAGTAGGATGTGGAGCGCAGGTACCTTGAGGGGACAGTGCAGTGCCTAGGACACTAGCCAGATGCCTGGATTGTTGGCTGTAACTGCCCAGTGACGTCGACAGTGTAGGGTAAGAGCAGAAAGGGCGTGGGAAGCCGCCGTTGATCAAAGTTCAGGTAAATCAGGGAGGTCGCGGGAAGTGCCGTATACGTGGGGAGGGCAGGGGGCAGTCCTTACCCTCTTGAGCGGGTAGGTAGTAGTAGCTGTAAGGTAAAAAGGTATTTGGGGCGATATTTAACGCTGGTGTTGGAGGTTTACTGTAACCAAGCCTAATTAAGCTTGCCGGTACGCGTAAGCACCAAGCTTAATAAGGCTTACTATTGGGAAGGCCAGGTGACTTGTAACTGGCCTGTATACTCGAACTTTCGACTTTGTTCCGTTCTTGCGCAGTCGCTGACCAATATTCTCCGGTTCGGCTTTCTCCGTTAGTCAGCGTCGCTCCTAGCGCTCGCACCATGACTATCTGCTTCTGACTGTAACAGCGCCAACAACGGAAAATACCAACGTCGCTTTCATGCAGTCCTCTGCACAGTTGGCACGGTTTGAACATGTTAGCCAGGAAAGCATGAAACTCTACCAGCTGACATGCTCACCCTGACAGGAAACACAAGTTCATCGAAGAACAGAATTCCAGAGGTTGGCCAATCCAATTGTGCTGGCCTCGACCAAGCTCACAGCAACGTGAAGCAGTGAGGTCAACTCGTTCGAACCGACTGGCGACAGCTGTAGCAACCGTACTAGCGGCGAAAGAACGATCCAGGTACAGTGAGGTTATCGAACACTGCAGCGCCACAGAGCGTCATGAAACTTACATAAAATACTCCCGTTGGAGTGTGCTAACATGTTTTTGGCCCCATGCTGCAATATTACTTGTTTGCGGGAGGTCAGGTCAAAACCCACTAATACGAAGTAGTGGGCATGTATTCCCACTATCCTTCCCACAAAATACGGTGTCTGAGTTCAAGACTAGATCTAGACTCTACCTTGCCTACTCGCGAGTTGCAGGTAAGTCACTGAAGGCAGTGTGGTGGCGTCTCATAGTAGCGCAATGACAATTATTGATTCGAAGTCCTACAGCCTTATCACTCATTCGCCCCTTGATCGCTCGACTGATCAGCATCGGCATTGATGTGGCAATACTTGGCATATCTTGGCATGTCAATGATGTGTAAACATCGTGACACTGTCATTGGTTGTGGGTGCTTAAATGGTGAACTTGCGCGTAATGCAGAACGAGAAACGTCTATCTGCTTTCCACAAATTCGATGAGTCACCCTACTGCTTTGTATGTCGACGCTGGCATTCAGGCATCTAAGGTGCGCAACAAGTTGAACGCTAAACAGCTTTGATTAACTCTTAATCCACCCAGTACTTCAATGGTACTGTTCTTATCTGATGCTTGCATGAATACCGTGGCTGATTGAAATATCTAGTCGGAATGTTTGCTGTTTTGGGAGTGTAATCGCTGACCTGAACTTAGGGGTATGTGATACTGATGTTCTTAGATATTTGACTATCTCATTACCCTAGAGGCAGAGGTGCGTGTAGTGCGCTGATCACCTAATTATTCAATGACCGTCCCAAAGTCACAGTGGGTCTGGCACCGCAAATGGTCGTTTGTGCGATTTATATTCACTGTATCACGATACTTGCCGTTTTTTCGGCATTGGGCTGACATTCACTGGTGAGCTATACATGTTTCTAACTCGCTTTTGCGACGATTTCTCATGGCTGATGAATAGGCCGCTTCGAACACAATACTATCCTGGTGAAAGCGTGAGTGATTACACCCCTTCAATGCACCAATGTTCACAGCAACCGTGCAGTGTGCTAGATTTGGGCAAGCGTCAAATGGTTAGCGTGCACAGCCTACGGTACATTACTTTCTCATCCGTCCCTTACGCAGTGTTGCACATCATCTGCATTCTAGCCGCAGAGGGTATGTCATGTCTTAGATGAGCTCTCGATGTTGACATTTTCCCTCTAGGCTTGCTAATAACGAGGATTTATGCTTCCTGGAACAGTAAGCGTTTACTGACATTCCTTCTGGTTTTTCCCGTCGTATGTTTTTCGTTCACTTTTGCCAGCGAAGGATTGATACTGAACTACTACCAGTTTGTTTCGTGGTCTCTTATCTCATATCGGACACTCCCCTGGTTTTTAATTCCAAAAACACAACCCCGATCAATATACGTTTGTGATGCGCTCTTTGATTTTCGTGACAATCATGCTCATGGAGGGTGGGCAGCGGATCCGGGCAACTGTCTTCTCTTAGGCGGGAGGAATAATGTCTTCGAGTACGCCGCTCTATTTCTCTATGAACTGGGTCGGTCGTCTTGTCTCTCAAGAAGACTTTCGGACTCATGCATGAACCAGTTCTTCTCTGCTTAATGTTGTACATCAGATTCAGCAAGTACAACAATGCCATCGGACAACTCCAAGAAACGTTTTTTAACGACTCAGTGAGATATATGATGTGCATCATGGGTAAGATGGCTCTGTTCGCTCAAACTGGCCCGCGTGCTGACTTCCACTATTTATCAAGTCGTGTCTTCGTCAGCATAATTTTGACCATGGTTCCTCCGGTGCGTTGCAGTACATCTGGCCAGAAATACATGCGCTTATCGTTGAATACAGGTCACATGGGTTTCGATTACAGACTCGTGAGCATATCAATTTGCACGACCCCGTCACCAACTGATCATGACCAGTCCGCAAATCGTTATCCACAGTTCTAACCTCTCGGATCCTTTTCAACCTACGAGCAAGTGAAGGACGATCACAAATTAATACAACGCTGACGGAAGTATCTGAGATACAGTTTGGAGGAGGCCGATTTTCGACAGTGGTATCCGATGTTTAATCAACATAAGTTATGTGTACAATGTAGGGCTGGTCCTACTGCGTGTGTATCTCATGTTACATGCTAATCGTAGCGGCGGCGAGCACCAGCCCCTGACTCCGTTATCCAGCCAATTCCTCAATCTGATACCTTTGTTGTATCACGCACTGCTCATGTTCTTGTGTCACCCCACTACATCAATGACAATATCATTCCAGACCTCTTCCAGGTTGACCCATCTTGTTGTAATCTAGCGCCTTTTCCTGATCAAGTGTGGTGATTATATTACCCGACGTGTTGGTGCCAGCGCTGTAAAGCACAATTCCATATGATAGCATAGGCAAGCCCATTGCACGCTCGGCGATGAGTTTGGGTATTTATGAAAGAACGCACACATTCAGGCTGCTGACGGACACATGAGACTTTGAGGCTGGTTCAGAGCACGAAGGGCACAGGACAAATCAGCCAAGGGCGAGGTTAGCCACGGCATATGCAAAGACGTGGAAGCTTCACATATCGTGGCTTCGACGTCGATAAAAGCTGTGAGAGACGGCGGTTGGCGTAGAGAGCAATCTGGTGACCGAATACGTCACAAAATGAGCGGCAATGAGAGGCCCGCGATGGGATACAGCCCACAGGCAATGATGCATTGGACAACTGCCCAAACAAACATGCATCAGTCATTAGTGAAAGCTCAGTACGCCAACTGAAGAAAGGGGCAAAGATAGCAGAGATTGCGTCTTTCTTGGTGCGGCATGAAGTTTTGCGAAGAACCAAGGCCTTGGCGGTAGACGCCAAAACAGGAGCAGGCTAGCTCTGCAAATTGTGGTGATAAGAGGCGTCCTCGTAATGAACCACGGAGGATCATCTTGTTGTCTCAACGTTGCTGATATGCAGCTGTGGGCAAAAAAAAGTACCGTGGGGCGCTGCGAAACGACGAAAGACGCTGTAATGGGTATAAACATCAGATTCGAAATGCGAGCGTGCAAAAGTCTGGCGAAGGCCATCCACACCAATGGACAAAGAGATGCCATCAAAACAACTGTAACAGTAGGTTCTAAATCGCACCCACATGGTCCAGTGAGAGGACTTTGAAAGACTGCTATGACCACGTACAAAATGCGGGAGCACAGACATACACAGCAGAATGGACAAGGTACGTTGAGACATCATGAGGGATAGAGTGGGGTGGCCAATCTCCTAAAGTCCAGGACGCGCGACAACGGACGGCTGTTTGGTCATAAACGTTATTGATGAAGCTTTGAAGCTTTGAAGGAAGACAATCATCGCACTGGCGCACATCATTAATCATTACAATATTGAAGGAACCGATGCGATAAAATTAAATTTGAGCGTCACGCAGAACACGTAAGCAGCAGGGGGAACCATGGCGCATTAACGCCTGACAAAACCCTTTTCCCAGCTGGTTCGGGCGGTTTTGCTGATGAATCAATGACGAGTTGCAGGTTAGCCACTGAAGGCAGTGCGGTGGCGTCTCATCACTGTCATGCGCATGAATGATGGTTGTTGATTCAAGTCCTACAGCCTTGTTATTGTAGTGTTGTGGGCAGAACTGTCTTCTCGAGGTTTTCTAGCCTTCTAGGTGATCAGTGATCATAATCCCATCATCTATTGCTGCAGGCACTAATCCCTCATCAGCGTGCTGCAGTTCTGCAAAGTCTCCCTTCCAAAACCTCCTTTCCATCCACAATCCAAGGCAAATTCCGTGTCCATCGCTTTTTCCGCATTACGAA
>NW_024541102.1:0-9007 GCF_016647625.1 Suillus subalutaceus
ATTACGTGTTGCTCATGACCCTGGGAACAGAGGAAAATGTCTGGCCTGTTCAATGCTCTATCACTTTCCAATGTATGCGTTCTGGAAGCTCGCTATGTAGAATCGAACATGCGCACCCTGTTCAATGCTCTCCCAACTCTCGATTTATATCAACTTCAAGCTTGCTATGTACATTCTTGACCTCGCGCGTATCTGATTCTGAAGGCATTGCTGACACGGTCAAAACGTTCCCCGGAAAACCTGGTTCTCGGCCCTGAAGTGATGACGACAGATGAGCAGCGGGTGGAATATTTTACCCTTATCCACCCTTGAAGCAGCAGTATCTCATGCATCAAGATGACTTTGTTTAAGCGAAAACCTTCTGGTACGCCACTACGTTACCGTCAGATGGCGCCAGGAGAGATCCTTGTCGATATTAACAGTTTGCAGGCCGCTGATGATTGGGCACGTTGCCCATTCTTATCTCTGCTCTCGAGACGCGGGTGTAATTCATTTCTGTCTCCTTACATCATCGTCTCACTGATGCAAGTAATATTTGAACAGCACAAACATATCACACCATTCAGGCAAGGAATTTCTTCTTGATCATTAGAACACGAAGAATGAGCTCATGCCGCAGGTTTCCGATTATCCTGCATCCCATGAACAGCAGTGTGGTCGTATGATGAAGCCCTGCATGATCGGTGCGACTCATATGACATCAAGCCAGTCGAGAGCTAGCAGCTGGAACACCTTTGGCGGATTCCACTGAGAAGTTCTAGCGTCCAGTCTGTCGATGACCAGTGTACACACTCTGCTACCTATAACATTGCTTCTGAAGGTCCTTTCTTGATGAAATCCTGACGAATTGCCCTCCCAAGCACAGTCTTGCGAGAATTAGGCTGCACTTGCTGGTATGTCGCTACCTTCTGAGTGGATGGTGCAACAGAATAATGATCAATGTCTCGATGCGTCGAAGACGACATTAACTCAGCTGTTCCTAGCTGTCTGACTCTTGGTGTTGCTGGTCAGTTGCTCTCCAATGAAGCTCTGCAGTGAGTCCACGTTAGATTAATGATTAGATGACCACTGATGGAATTGATGCAGAACGTGCCGAACAGAATATTGGAACACGTTCCTTCACCGATGCTTTCTGTCATGCAATATTAATGAGGCTCTACAATTAGTCTAGGTTAGGTTGATGATTAGATGACCGCTGAATGAAACTGATGCAGAACGTGCCGAACAGCATTGAATTTGGAACATATTACTTTACCGACTGATTTTCAGCGCCTTCAAATATTTCGCACGCTTCATTGAAATCCAAAATCCCGCAATCATGTACTACTTTGCTTCGATCGAGGGCTCCTGATCATGGAACGTCCTCCCCGTTCTCGTCGTTTCATTGACAATAGTTGCTACGACCAATCAAGATTCTCACTCGAGGAACCGATATCCAGACTGATCGCTATAAAACTCTGATGGTGATATGTCTGCACAAACTCCATACGCCCCATCCAGATATGACTGCAGTCTCAAATGATCCCGCTTGGTTGCCGTTTATCAGTACTGTTAGTCTTATCAGCTATTTTTCAGGTCCGTAGAGAGCAAGTGGGGTGAAGATCGTGATGTCTCACAGTCACTCATTTGTTTTGCAGTTGTATCTTCTGCCGCGGGTATATGATTGGGGTGAGTCAAATAATGCTTTCCGAGGGTATCATTAATATTTATATGGTATTCAAGTTTAACATTCGGACAAGAGGTAAGTTGATGTCATCGGCGCAGCCGTCTCACTAAGAACACTTCGACAGTTCGAACTGGTCTGGGTAAGCAAGGTCCTATAGAGCAGACTGGATAATGCGGTTGACTTAGAGCAGAGGCAACGTTGGTCCTTCATGACCGTTTTTTATATCTGTGTCGTTATGTCATGAGCGCAGTTGACATGTTGTGCTGAGTCGACTTCAACCTATTCTAGGTCCGCTACATTGGAATACTATATTCTGTGTAAATTTTCGAGGCTAATAAGTTGACACTGCACTGTACTAACAAGCCATGTCTTACAATTAGGACCCTCATACTATGTATGTCCCCCCCAAATACACTGTTTTTTTCTTCTAACTGATAACATGTAGGGAATATCCCAGTCTCAATGACAGACGTAGTGGGTGTTCTGTACCGATGCCTCCCATTCCCATTCATTTGCTAACTGCACTCCACACAGGAGTGAGTTATATTTTCAGCTGTAAGTTCATTCAAAGCATCGAGTCCATCAATGCGCACCAATAACCTGCGTTTTCAGGCCTTATTCTTTACTTCATATGGGCATTGACCCCTGTCGTCGTCAATGCTATGCTGGGCGGTGAGCTCACCTGCGGTATCTTACTGATCTTGACTTAACTGAAATACCATACAAGTCATCATGCTGATTCGGATACATGCGATGTATGGACGATCCAAAAAGATGCTTATCTTTCTCGTTATAGTCTTGCTTGCTTCCACGATCACCTCCGTCATTACCACAGTAATGTCAAACACCGGTATTTTAGTGGGTAAGTTTTAATTATTGATGAAACCCTCAAGCACATAGGACTCATGGACAAATACCAGAGGAATTCGTCCTTTTTGGCTCCCCTATCTGTCTTTTCGAAAAAATTGGCACATACCAAATGAATCTGGGTTATGAGAGTGTGATATCCACCGCTATATGGGAAGTCTCCCTCCCGTTCTGGCAGTCCGGATTGTCATAAAACACTTCCGTGAACTGCGACAATCTTCGACAGGATCGACCATTGGGGACTGTTTTATGGCGTTGATTAAAAGTCACGCATTTTACTTTGTAGCGTGAGTTTGGTGGTTTGGATGTTGTTATCTTGTTTCGCTGAAGTTTCGCATGTGTTAGCTTTGCTGTTGTAACTTGCTTCACCCAGGCTCACTGTCTCCAAATATCACGGTGCGCCAACCTGCGAATATGTGTCTGTCCGCTCATCATCATTTCTACAGTTTTCACCGTCTGTAGGAGCTGCCTTTTATTCCGATGTGCTCCAAGTTGCCCAGGTGTTGCAGATGTTTGTGCTGGGACCACGCCTGATCCTCAGCATTCGCGAATATCACGCTGAGCTTGTGGCCAGGTCCGACGAGGGAATAGCTATGACGATCATTCATTTCCAGACTGGTGGAGATGCGTTGACTGGTGGAGATGTGTAGTTTCGTTGTGGTTCCGGAGTGATTTAGAGAATAGAATGAGGTCTTGGCAAATCGCTGACATGCCGTACTACCATTGAAATTATCTCGATTCAACCATGATGAAGTTTTTTGTTCCAATGGGTCTCAGGGCCAGGAATTCGCTAGCCTAGTGTATCGAGAACAAGCTAAACATAAAATTTGAATGATCTCGTTCCCACGGGATTTTTCCTTTTAATATCCCTTCGCCCATCCTATGGGCAATCGCCCTATTCATCTAGAATGTCAAAGATTTGGCCGGTCTGGATAACGTCTGGGCCAAAGTCTGGGACACGACGGCCAACGGCACTCTAGGCGGAGTTTACAAACCCCGCCCCATGTAAGACTCTCTCCATCCCACACGCAACCACATCCCTTATAACTTCATTTGTTGTCCATCAGTAATTCGGTACATGCCCTAAAAACTAACAGGGAAATGGCGAGTATCACCTGGCCGGAAGTCGTTCACTCAGTCCACAAGCGCCTGTTACTGCACACTCAATATCACATTGTATACGGCATCTTCACATATCAATCATTGGAATAAGATGTGCAGCTAGAAATATTGATTTAGAGACTGCGACAGACGAAAAGGTAAAAAACTCACTCATGTCAGACCTAATCTCCCTTAGCCAGACGAATCGAAGGAAGGTAGTCGTTCCTTCGTACTTCTCCGAGTCGGACCTCTGCAATCCTGCCAGCGTGATACATGTGCCATGCGGCTCAAATCAAGCTCAACAAATCCCCTAGGTATGACCAAGGCATTCCAGGGACTATAAAATGCCTGTCGGGAAGCGGGCGGTACCCAAAATAAGAGCCGATTGTTTGGTCCAACCAACCATCCGTCATCTCTCAGCAAAAAGGAGGTCGACCTGGGCTCATCATGGGAGGTGTTTGCGATTAACTCGGCAGTGTTGCAGAGGCGATGGGTAGAATCGGGGGAGAAATTCACGGCGCGCTCTGGCATATTGATATCTCCTGCATACCAGAGCCGGATTGTGCCATCTGCCGAGCAAGACACGATGCGAGTGCCATCTGCCGAGAGTGAGACGGAGTTCACCACACCAGTGTGCCCCCGCAAGGGCTCGCCAACTTGAATCAGCTGTTCCTTTGCTGCATCCAACAGCCGGACAGAGTGATCCGAAGAACCAATCACGACATGAGTTCCATCTGGCGAGAAAGAGACTGAGTTGATGGAATCAGTGTCCTCCTGCAAGTGCTTTCCGATTTGTTTCCCAGTTGCTACATCCCACAACCGGGCAGTCTTGTCCAAAGAACCGGATACAACGCGAGTGCCATCGGGAGAGAATGATACTGAACTAACTGAACCACGATGTCCCCACCAGGGTTTACCAACTGCCTGCCCAGCTGCATCCCATAACCGCACAGTCGTGTCCGAAGAACCAGTCACGACGTGAGTGCCATCCGGCGAGAATGATACTGCGTTAACTGAACCACGGTGCTCCCAGGGTTCACCAACTTGCTTCCCCGTCTCTACTTCCCACATCCGGACAGTCTTATCTGAAGAACCTGTCACAACACGAATCCCATCTGGCGAGAAGGAGACCGAGTTGACCGGACCATCATGCCCACACCAGGCGTCACCAACTTGCCGCCTCGTCTCTACATCCCACAGCCGAACGGTGTTATCCCAAGAACCGGTTACGATGTGGGTTCCATCTGGCGAGAATGAGAGTGACCTAACCGAGGAAGTGTGTCCCTCCAGGGGCAGACCGACTAGCTGCCCTGTCATTGCATCCCACAGTCGGACGATTCCGGTGTCCAAAGAACCAGTGGCGATGTAAGCCCCATTAGGAGAGAAGAGAGACCGAGTTAACAAAACGAGTGTGCTCCCACAAGGACTGGCAGACCGGCTGTACCGTCGCTACATCCCACAGCCAAACAGTCCCATCCGAGGAGCCAGTCACGATGCGAGTGCCATCCGGTGAGAATGACACCGATTGGACTGGACTAGTGTGTTCCCGCAAGGGTTCAGCAACTGGCTGTCCCGTCTTTGCGTCCCACAGCCTAACGCTGTTGTCCGAGGAACCAGTCACAATGCGACTGCTATCCGGTGAGAACGAGATTGAGTTGACCGAACGAGTATGCCCCAAAAATGGCTGACCGACTATCTTCCCCGTCGCATCCCACCGCCGGGCAGTGAAATCTCGAGAGCCAGTTGCGATGCAAGTCCCATCCGGCGAGAATGAGACTGAGTTAACTGAATCAGTGTGATCCTCCATGGGTTTACCGACTGGCTGCCCCGTCACTGTATCCCACAACCGGATAGTGTTGTCTGAAGAACCAGTCATGATACGAGTCCCATCCGGTGAGAATGAGACTGAGTTCACTGAACCATTATGCCCCCGCCAGGGTTCACCATCTGGCTTTCCCGTAGCTGCATCCCACAACCGGATAGTGTGATCCGAAGAACCAGTTGCGATGTGGGTGTCTTTCGGCGAGAACGAGACTGAATTAACTGAACCAGTGTGCCCCTGCCAGGGCTCACCGATGGGCTGTCCCTTCGCTGCATTCCATAGCCGGACAGTCTTGTCCGAAGAACCAGTCACGACGCGAGTTCCATCTGACGAGAATGCGACCGAGTTAACTGAACCAGTGTGTCCCTGCCAGGGCTGCCCAACTGGCTGCCCTGTCGCTGCATCCCACAACCGGACAGTCATATCCTCAGAACCGGTCACAATGCGAGTCCCGTCCGGCGAGAACGAGACTGACAGAACTCCTCGCGTATGTCCACGGAGCACACTCTGAACAGCTGTCCAGTTCACATCACGTCCAGCTGCCAGACGGAGAGTCTTCGGAAACTTTGCAGTGAATATTTCAGATATCACGGAATTAACGGGCAAGAACGGCAGCGCTGATACATATAGATGTGGCGTGCTGTGCAAAATGATGTTGCCAAAGATTTGGATGAATTTCTGCACATCCATTGCAGTCGACGAAACATCCTCGTATCCGGAATGGCCCTGCGCTCGCGCGTCAGTGTTTCATTTAACGCCATCTAGTAGTAACTGTGCTTACCTTCAGCCACGGGACAATGAGTGACAGGGCAGGACCTGCGCGGTTGAGTGCGTTGATAAGGCTGAGTGCTTCGAGCCAAAAGAGCAGTTGCTCATGACGCAGGAAATTTCTCACTTTCTTTGCGAGAGCCGTGTCGAAGACTGTTTTTTGTACGTGCGTAGCCCAAAATCGACAGGAATAGGACAAATGCGGGGGAATGCTTTTTTTGACTCGTCCCTGTAGCCCGGTTGTCGTTGTAATTGGGGAGGTACGATGTCTTTAAATCACAGATATTGAAAGAAAGTCCAAGTTTCATCACTCGAAGTGATGCAAAAGCAAGGTCGTATTGCACCTTGGATATGTCGACGAAAAAAATCCCACTGCAAGATTTGTCCGTGAGAAAATCGCGAAAGGTTGCGTGAAGGGGTCGGACGGGGGTTAATGAATTGGTGGTGCCGCTGAGGAGGGATCCCATATGCTCCACTATAAACTCCACTTTGTAATGCTCCTTTTCGTCTGGAAATTGGCACCGCATAGCATTCAGAGACTCTATAGGGAGGGGATCTGCTGCGCCAAGGATTTGTCCCATCACGGAACGAAACCTTGTTAGCTGTCTGGGCTGAATCGCCGTACTATGTCCATCCTTTTGCATGATCCCTTCCAAAAAGAAGCGGTACATATCGTACAGCAGACTTTCTCGCTCAGCAGGATCACGGGATGCCACAGCATCAAAGGACTCGTCTGGAGATACGCCAGCAGGAGGTTCTTGGATGGCTTCGCAAGCAAGACGCGCCCATTCGAAAAGTCCATCAGCTTTCTCAGCGATGATTTCAAACTCTCTTTCCCCAAAATTCGACAGCCCTTTCAGCTTCTTCGACACGTAAGTGTGGATGTTGTGCTCCGCAGTTTTTGGTGGAATTTCGTCCATGGACATTCGTTGGATATGCTGTGCATCGGCAAATTGAGCATCAATATCGCGCAGTGGGCGTGAGGTAACGATAAAGCGGAAGTTGTTTGGGAGCTTCGTGATTTCTAAAACATCCGGGTTTTGAAGCTTCCCAGAAAGAATGCGAAGAAGGTCGCTCCGTGTGTCTGCTTTGCCGCTTTCGTCCAGCGCGTCGATAATGATCACAACAGGGCCTACAGTTGATTCAGGGAGCTTCCCCAGTGGTTTCGTGAAAAGCTTGTCCCATTGCTGAACGATATCTGCCGTATTCTTGAGCGCGATGTCGTTCTGAACTGCACTCGCCAAGACTCGTCTCATCTGCGGATGACGGTCAGCCAGGTCGCGCGCGATGGTGGAGAAAACCTTTTGATGGCGGAGGTCGGCACTTCGGTAGCGGTCGAAACAGTCACAAGACCCAAGCCCCCCCACACCGATGAATGAGCTAGCAATTGTGTGAGCAATGGCTGTTTTACCCGTCCCAGCAGTGCCAGATAGCCACAGCACGCGTCCAGCAGAATCTCCACTTTTATAGATCCATTCCGTGATTGGGAGATAATCTCCTTGCGCGTCCCTGGTAGGCATTGTTTCCCGGTATCTAACCCTGCGCCAATTGCATAAGTCATCCCAATGAGGTTCAATTCATCACCTGACGAGGTATGAGTTTTGTCGAATCAAAGGTATGTCCGAATCCTTACCAGTACGGTGAACGAAGATGGCCACGTTCCGATAAGTTTGATCCCGGAAGTTTTGCATGAGCGTGTCCAAATTGTCAATGTACTTTTGGATTGTGCTGTCTGTTTCCGAGAAAATGTTTTTCCAACTCTCGTCCCTAGATATAGTAAGAGAATTCAGCATATGCAAAGTGCAATACCTTGTTCAAGACTTACAGAAGTTCTTGGTCCTCGAGTAGTCTCTAATAAAATGGGCACAATCAAGGGTCTGTTGAGAGATCTGCCCAACGATGTTACGCATCGACGAAATCTGGCTAAGTGTTTTGTCCTGAAGCATGAAATCGTAAACTTCAGCCACTTTGTCGACAAGGCGGAAGTACTGCTTTATCACGACTTGAGCCCGAAATGATCTGCACGATAATAGTTGACCAAGGGATAGGAATGAAAGCAAAATCAAACGTACTTTTGATGCGCAGGACAACGCGCCCAACGCCATCTTTGCATATGGGTGCACCTATGGAATGGGATCAGCCCGGTCCCGATGCAGAAGAAGGGCTCGTACATCCGTGATATCTCTTCGATGATAAAGTCGAATATCCTGAGGGGTTTGAGATACGTATTCTGCAAATTGTCTGCAGTATCGAGGTCCGCTGGTCCATCTCTGGCTCTGGAGATCACGTTTCCGCACGTCCCCAAGTGCCTTGGTTACGTGTAGCTTCACGAGCAGCTTGAAGTGCCACATCCGCCGATTGGAGTTCAGCGCCATCTACCACACGAGACGCCGAAGGGGGAACATCACTTTCTTTCACACCAGGAGTATTTGAACTTGCGATGCCACAATAGGAACAGCCTTCTTTCACATCAGGAAGAGTGTTTTGATCCTGCACGGCCATCGATTTAGGAACAACATTTTCTTTCTCAGCAAAGGGTATTCTTTTGAACCTGCGACATCAGAAATCAGAAACAGCGCATAAACTGAAACTGAAACGCAAGTTTGACCAACTACCTCGATATTCGGGGTCGATTTGAAAGCGCCTCCATGTTGACGCTTTGGCCAGGGTCGCGGCTGCGGGAACGCTTGAAGCGTTGTGTACAATTTCAGCGCCTGATTCCAGTACGACTCAGCATCCTTATCGACGACTCACAGAGAATTGGTCAATTACACCATTCTTAA
>NW_024541103.1:0-9006 GCF_016647625.1 Suillus subalutaceus
AGAAAAGCGAAGTGAGCGCGAAGCGCGAGAGGAGCGCACTAAGGTAAGCGCGAGCGTGGGAACGTGAGTGCTAAGGCGCGCATTGTGTGGAAAATACCGGATGAGGAAACAGATAAGGAAGCAGATGTGCAAAGCGAGTGCAATTGCAGAGCGAGTGTTATAACGAGCGCGGATAATAGTCTAGTATAGGCCGGATAACGATAACCATTGGAAACACTAAGTGCTCCCAAGTGGTGACTACTACTTTAAAGTAAAACCCAATAGTGAGGGAAGTACAGCAAAGGGGAGTAATAATGATGGTGTAGTAAGTCAGCAAACTTTATTACTATGGAAATCACATCGGAAGCGGAAGGGATAGGAGCAATAAGCGCTATGAATACGTAATGACATGTAATAACGCTTGCAATGCTTGTTACAAACCACAAGGCAAGGCATATGATGTACCAATGAGGTGGGTAGACATAGACGGACGTTCCTGGATGATGCAGGGCGCTTAAGCGCGAGAAAGCGCGCAAGGCGGTGCATGCGGGAATACTGCGCGTTGTGCTGGAAAGGTACCGCGCCTATGGCGCGTTTGCGGGAAAGCTGCGCGTTATGTGTAAAACGACTAGAGACATGATAGAAGTCTAATATAGCTGATGGTGCAAGTCGTGCATTGAAGGCCAATTGTCATGAGTTGTGAAAAGGTGCAAAATGTGCCCATATGTGCCTGCAGACACGTGAGTCTCTACAATGCATTGTTTGTACCTCAGTGATTCTTTCACCAACGCTGAGGTATGGTTCACATTTATCTTGAAGTGGGCTCTCAAGTGCTCCTCTGGATACGAGTGGAAAAGTCGTCCCAAGGGGATTGCTACTGAGAAAGATTCCTCTAGTGAAAGGTGAGGGGGGATCTATAACCAGCGGTTGGGTCTCGAAGCCTGAATGGGACTCTGAGGCAAATAATGCACCCAAAAGCGAAGTGCACTAGCTAAAGGCGCCTAAACGCGCTAATAAGGTGGAAAGTGCGGAAAAGTGCGCTTCAATGTCAAAGTGCACTTCGTGCGATCACAATGGAGTACTTTGAGTAGAGATGACAATCAAATGGGGGAATCAGGACTTTGATAGATGTAGAAATAGATACTTAACAGGTGTCAAAGCGCCAATAGGACGGAAAACCGGTGTATTCAGATAGAAATTCGAGCTATACACTTCGATGGTAGTGGAGCAGAAGTAAGTGACAGGAAAACAAACATGGTGACGTGTAGGTATGCTAAGCGAGTTCCCACAGCTCGGAGCCGAATAGGAAGTACTAAGGTAAATGGTGAGGTAAGGTCAGGGTCCATAACGAGATATGATGATAAGGTACTAGTGCCTGCGTGATGGAATATGAGTTCTGAAGAAGGGAAAACGCACCAATGGACCTTGGAGGACTAGGACGGGACATGCGGAGGACAGGCGACAGATACTAAGGGAATGCGACGAAGTGCACCATAACGCACTCGAACGCACTCGAACGCGCTGGTATGCGCCAAAGCGCGCGTTGCGCGGAAGTCGTATGAGAAGCGCTGTAGAGACTCGCGTTTCTGCAGGCACATATGGGCTCATTTACGAATTCTGACAACTGGCCTTCATGGCACAACTCACACCATCATCCACTATGACTTCCCTATAGAGCGCACCACTTTCCCGTGGAACGCGCCATAGGCGCGACACTTTCCCGCACAATGCGCAGTATTCCCGCGTGCGCGCCTTGCGCGCTTTCCTCGCGCTTAAGCGCACTATGTCGCACAGCATCCAGGAGCATCCATCCATCGTCCAACCAGTCCCTTGGTATGTCCCTTTTCGTTATCTGACCATATTTAGCATATTACACTTCCCATTTCGTTATGCACCCTTACTTTACATCACCTTATCTCACTTACATACTTAGAGCGCTCCCTATTCGGCTCCGAGCCCTGGGAGAGCGCTTAGGTAGAACTTACATACACTCATGTTCGTTTTACACCCAACAATTCCACCTTAGTTTCCTACCACTCAGTATCTATCATCAGTTAGTTCCATGCAATGCATGTGTCCATCATCATTTTGAGGCCCTAGCATCAGTCTATAGCTAGTGGGCACTATCAGTATCCGTCTAGATCCGCACTTTCCCTCTTATCAGTCCCAGTATCCGTCTTCTACACTTGTGCATGCTTGCACTACCTTCCTGCGCTCCGCGCACCTTCGCACTTCACTTTCCCACGCACGCCTTCAGCGCATTTCTCGCGCTTTCACCGCCATTCACCAGGGTTGTTCAGCATCATTCCGTGGATCCTTGCTTTCCTTGCTTCCCCTTTAGGGTCGAACGTTCTTGCATTCTGCGAGTATAGCAGCTAGGCAGAGCTGAGACTCACTTATACTGGCTGAGCACTTTTCTTATATGTGCCTGCCAGGTTGTGATACCCACAGCGCGTTGCAAGGATATCGAGTGCATCGTGAAAAGCCGTGAATTTGGCCCATATGAGCCTGGAGAAATGTGAATCTCTACAACGAGTTCAACCAAAAGGTGTTACAGTCATCTAGAACTGTATCACTCGACCACTCTCATGGGACGACGGCACCAAAATTCGGTATCAGATGGACACTACGCACAATGTTCAACAATGGCACGATGTGCCATTTTTGCACCACCATGCAAGGATCGTGAGATCTTGTAAAGTCCGTGGTGTCGATCAGGAGCCAATGGAAATGGCGCAAACCATTCCACATAAGCCAGGTGGTTAGGAACCTGAACTGTTGGCAGAAAGAGGAGCGGCAGTGATTTTGAAGGTAATGAGAAAATGACTCATACTTGAGCAACACGGAATGCTAGAGCGAGTCGACTGTGAGTAACAATTAACCTTGCAAATAGTCGTTGCTAGACCTACCTTCTATACCTGCACTAATGACTTCTGTATTGGCACCAAGGTTCACCAGGACTGTATCTGAATGGCGAGGCAGCAGACCTGCATCCAATCTCCGTTGTGGTCTGGCATGTACAGAGTCCAATGTGACGGTTGCGTCGCCGTGACCACGAGCATCTACCGAGAGCCACGTGATCTTGTGAAAAACAGGGAGAGTTCGAAACGGGAAATGGATGTTGTGTGCCAACACATCCAGTGCTTGACTATGGAGGGGGATAGGATCATCGGCATGGCCGAGCCATGTGATATAGCGAGCGAGTGCCTCGCAGAAATAGGTAGCGCTGTAGTCTTCAATAAGTTTGTCTATACTGACGGCCTTTGCAGTAGGGTGCTTCGTCATAGTCTGAAGCCGATGGAAAGTCATATTGGGTGGACATGAATGGTGAGGCTCGGACTTGTCATCACTGGCAAGTCGCCAGTTGACATACTTATCATGGCGCAGAATCTTCTCCTTTCGTTCGAGCCAGCGCATCATCTGCACAAACTCATCCTTGTGATTGGTGGCACGGTAAGCGTCTTTTGCGTAATCGATGTGAAGTCGTTCAGTGTACTCAGTATTATAATTATCCGTTGTACCCAACATCCTAATCATATGAGAGTAGTTGCGAGTGGCGTGCAGTTTTGGTAGATTGAAACTGTTTCGGATACTGGGTTCAACAAAATGTCCTTATTCTGGTGAAAAAGATCAAGTGCGTTGTCCAGCAGCTGCAGGGTCTCTGAACTATGACACGGATATTGTGCAAGATAGAGGAAATCGAGTAGACCTTGCACAGCTCGTAGAAGTTGGTTTGCGTTTAGATTGTTGGGCAATCGGATACCAATCACAATACCGAGGAGAAAGCGACAGATTTGCAAGTGTTCAGTCCCACTGATATGCGACAAGCAAGTGATGCCCTTGGTGAACAGATGTATATGGTGGTTGGGAGGAAGACGTCGACAACGAGCATCAATTTTGGCTGCCACCACAAGCAGCCGACAACCAACCTAAGAGATGCTTTATTAAGCCTTGGTATAATTGGTGCAACACGTCTGGTGTGATCGCACGGAATATATTAGCGAATGGGAGATCTTGCCAGAAAGGATGGATGATAGGCTTGATGCCTGCCGCCGAGCAAGCACGAACAAAGGATAAATTGCCTTCATTGAGAGTAGCGAGGGCATCTAGCACTTTGCACAGTTTTCGTAAATGAAAAGGTGCTGTATTGCCACCCATTTCATCAGCATCGATATCGCATTTCGGACACTCTCTGAACTTGATCCCAGTAGCAAGGAGCTGTTCTGGGTAGTCACTGACGAAGCTGGCAAATAATAGGTGGCAACGGCGGAGAGTGCCCACATATTGCAGTAACATATCTCCGTATTATACGAGTGGACGGACGTGCATAATATCCCGTATGATACGGGCCAGCGGACCATGGGCCGAGGGTAGATATATCCTCGACTGTGACAGATGGGCCAGGAGTGTTATTATTCCCAATGGAGACAGGTGGGCCCAGGTGGGGAATATGTAAAGTAGATGGGTGGGCCGATGGACATGAATTTTCAATAGACGGATCGGCCGAGGTAGTTGGATATTATGTAGATGGGTGTACCAAGGTAGATATGTATCAAATAGCCGGGTATATCAAGGGTGCTTGTTATCACATAGACAGGTGGGCCCAGATATATATCATATTAGACGGGTGGGCCGAGGGAGCGGTAAAAGATGTATTATATACAGGTGGGCCGACGGGAGACATATATTGCATAGATGGGTAGGCCGACGTGGGGGTATATAAGATAAACGGGTGGGCCCAGGAGAATGATAATTGTAGACATGATGGAGCTCAGCTAGTTGTATATCATCCAAATCAAAGGAGGTGATTATTCGAAGTCATCTAATGATGTGGTATGGCACAGAGCTTTGCAAAGGGGTGAAGTGGAAACTCGAGCGAAGTGTACCGAGTTCCGAGACCCGGGTCTCGACAAACGAATATGTGATGTCCAGCACACTTCCGATCATCTGGTATTTCATTGAGCAACGGATGATAATAGATCTTTGAAGGCCAACATCATCCAAGCCTACCAAATGCCAAATGGCAAGTTCCGACCACCAAAAATTGAGTGAAGTGTACCAATATCTGAGCCCCAACTATCAAATCCCGAAAATCGACCATCGAGTCCCGACTATTGAGTCCCAACTACCGAGTCATGAAACCCGACGCCTGACCATTGAATCCCGACAATCGAGTATTGAGTCCCGACCATCGAGACCCGAGACCCGACGCCCGAGACCCAAGACCCGAGATTCGAGACAAGTTCCAACTATGGTGTCCCGGGTATCAAAATCGAGTGAAGTGTACCGAGATCCGAGGCCCAGGTCTCGACAAACGAGTATCTGACATCCAACAGACTTCCAATCATGTGGTATTTCATTGAGCAATAGATGATAAGAGAAATAGATCTTTGAAAGCTCAGATCATCCAAGGCTCCCTTATCTGATCCTCTCAATCTCCACCCCCTTTAACACCAAAGTGCGGACATTCAGGATTCAGCTTCTGATCTCACAAGATCAATTCAATCATGGATGTTTCTTCCACTTCCGATGATGAAATAACCCTCTTGCGCACTTGGGCCCTGACTGTCACTCATGTGGCATGTGATTATATGGAACAGAAATTCAATGCAGAGAAGACAGGAGGAGACCCAGTTATACCTTCTCCAAACCTAGACACTGATCTGGTGATGGCTTGTGATCGATTGGTTGATCGGCTCATAAAGGCATATAAAAATCCCAGTGAGTCTTCCTGCAGATTCGGAAAATTCGTTTTATCAGTCAAATTGCTTCATCACAGTTCAGATGCTGATTGATATTGCAAGATATAGCAAATTGATCTCCCCAAAGGACACGGGGCGTAATGAAGAGAGAGAGGAAAAGTTGCTCGAGAGGTGTCCTCCTGGCCATGAGGGCACAAAGTTGATCGACATACCCGCGACAATTCTTGATGCATCTGGTGCCATCATCGCATGGTACCTCCCAGACGCCTTGACCGATGCCACCCAGGTGTGTTATATATATTGTGACTGGATGGATATTGAACATCAAATGGTATGTACAGAATGAAATTTGGGCGGCCTCGGATTTGCTAGCTCCCATGCTCGAACAAAGCATAAAGCTCGATGGGATTTGGCGGACTAATCAACAGTGGTTCACACCAAGCTCGGAAAATGATGTCCTAACTCCCGGATGCGTTAATTTATCTCCGGCATGGTTTCACCAGGGGCACGAGGTAGGATCTGATGAGATGGTGATCTCGGTAGTTAAACTCACCAATCCCATAGAATCAGTCCGATCCGGAGGTATCTGCATCATTGAAGGGACCATCCTCCGAGAACATCCTCAAAGCCATTGCGAGGCCAGCAGCCATTGCCACAGCGGCACTCAGGGTGATGCATCCTGAGCAGTACTGGGCAGGGTTGCAAGCCTTTGCGAGCCTCGGAGAAAAGGCACGAAGCAAGGAACTGCCGAAGATGTCAGAGACTCTCCAGTACTGGGCAACGGTGTTTAACAGCCTCACCGTCATATGCAATCGGGAAACCCCGAATCATCGAGACCCCTCATCAATTTCCGAATGCTTCGATATTCTCACTAGCGTGGGGAATTATTCTAATGCTCGGATGAGTATGCCAAGCCTGCAGCTGGAGTTAAGGTACGATCCGGGGTGCATGATTGCATTTTCGGGAAGGATTGTCAGACACGCGGTTCATGCAGTGGAAGGGGATCGGATTGCCTGGGCATGGTATACGAGGGATGCTGTTCATGTTTATGCTGGGATTCCGTCGTGTGGATGGGCAAGGTTGGATTGGAAGAAGTAGAAAGGTAGTTACCCGTGTTAGTACCCACCTTTCAAATACATGATACTAAATGTCAGGCACTCCATACTCAACATTCGGGTTTCGGGTCTTGATAGTCGGGACTCGATATTCGATTTCACCGACTACCGAGTACCGGGTTTCGGGTTTCGGTACACGGTACCCGGTACTTGATAGTCGGGACTCGATATTCGATTTCACTGACTGCCGAGTACCGGGTTTCGGGTTTCGGTACACGGTACACGGTACTCGGTGATTCAAGAAAACAACACCCAAAATTGATGAGTGTCATGTTTTGAGTTTTGTTTCGATTTGTTTCGAGTGTCGAATCTCGGGCTTCGGGCTTCGTGTTTCGGGTCTCGATAATAGGGACTCGATACTCGATGGTCGGCACTCACATCTCGGGCTTCGGGAGTCGATTGTCGGGACTCGGGTTTCAAGACTCGGTAGTCGGGACTCGATAGTGCGGATTCGGGTTTCAAGACTCGGTACCCGGTACTCGGGTTTCGGTACTCGGTGATTCAAGAAAGTGTCGTGGTGTTTGGAGTTTTGATTTGTTTCGTGTCGAATCTCGGGCTTCGGGCTGCTTGGGTTTTGGGTCTCGATATTGGGGACTCGATACTCGATGGTCGGCACTCAAATCTCGGGCTTCGGGAGTCGATTGTCAGGACTCGGGTTTCAAGACTCGATTGTCGGGACTCGATGGTTGGGACTCGATGGTTGGGACTCGATAGTCGGGCTGTGGGACTCGATTGTCAGGACTCGGTGGGGACTCAAAACTCGCAACTCATAGCAATGTTCGAGTTTCAAGTCTCGTCTCGAATCTTGGGCTTCGGGACTGGATATCCGGGACTCTATGTTTGGGACTCAATATTTGGAACTCAAGATATCTGGATCTCGATGCTCGATATTTGGTATGCAGGACTCAGCATATAGCAATAGGTCAGATATTCGAAAGTCAGTATGTAATTTTCAGTACTTATTTCATCATGTACAGAATTTAGACTTCAACATTCTGAACTGAAGGACTAGAACTACTCTGGTCCCCTTGGGTTCAATTTGGTTAGGACGGCGGTGTACATCTGAATCTCTGCCATCTTTTCACGGATGCCAGCTTGTTGATCCTCAATCACTGTCAGGAGGCGTTCCCTCATCCACCTCAGTGCCTTCAGCGTTGCAACGCGAGCTTTCATCCACCTGCTCGGGAACAACAAGACGTTCGTCCTCAACGCCAGACTAGAAAGGATTAGTCATCACTCAAGGAAATTCTGTAAAAGTCTTACTAGCCAATGCTGGTAGTGACAGACACAATTAGCGAATACCTGATCCATGGCCATAATTCAGTTCGGGATGGCAGTTGATCCGGTCCACCATGGAGTACCATAGGTGGATACAATGCGGGAGGGATCCCCCAGATCTGCAACGTCTTGAAAACTGGCATAGGTGGATGAAAAGATGTGGTCCGGAACCATGTTCCAGGTGAGCTCGGGAATCAACTGAAGAATATGAGCAACCGGGCTCGGAACAACCGAAATGATGTTCCTTGCAGCTGAGTACTGCAGGATGGGAGTCACAAAAGTCTGTTGGAAATGTCAGCATTGACCACCACAGTCATCAGCCTCTTACAGCTATCTCCCATTGCAGCCCGGCTTTAAAGTGCGTGATCCGAGTAGCAGATGGCTCCTGGGTGTGGGCAGCCTCCATCTGATATTGAGAGATGGACGCTCGGATGCGAGATGCAGCCATTGACATTGTAGCTGCAATATCTGCCTGAGTGAGTGTGAGGGGTCGGAACCCATTGCCGGAAGTCTGAGAATTAGAAGGGGATGTTGGGGGAGTATGCAATACAGACATGGTTAATGCAGGATTATGAAGCTGGAAATGACAATGACAATGGCAGTTGGTTCGGAGGTCAAGATATGAGCCACTGGTTGATTGATAAAAATTTTCAAACTCCGACATGGGTCGACCCGGCCAATTCCCGGGACTAAAATGTTTGGGTCAAAGTAGCTGTTTCATATCGTTGGCAAAAAAATTTCATTCATCTCGAGCATCTATAAACCCGGTCTTCAGGTCTTGAAATGCTGCCTGGGCATCCTGTGCCAGCAATGAATACATTTGGGATTGCCTTCCCGAGTAGCATGCATGACCCGGAAGGTGTTTCACCAATGATTCCGCATCCTGTCACCCCATTGGGTTGCTTTCCACAAGGATTCCACGAGTGATGGGA